>NC_056744.1:1238983775-1239028775 GCF_019279795.1 Protopterus annectens | reverse complement strand
AGACATCCAGTGCAGAATGCTGTCATACCACAACAGTTTCAATAGCCAAACATATGGTTGTAGATGACAGTGCATATTGGGTGGTAAGTACACCAACTGCTTTATCAAATTAGCTGTGATGTGTGTTAATGGTAGTGACCTTTTTAGTGGATTCAGCAGTGTGATAACAATAGTTCAATAGTTCACACAAATTCATGATAACAGTTTTTTAATGCTGAAATAACAGATGAAAATGGGAAAGTAAAAATATTATGCATGATATTATTGTAATAGATGTACATTTCAAATGCCAGCAGATTGGTCATAATATGGAGCATAACTGCAAAACTAACCTTGTGCCCTCATGGACACAACAGCCTGCACTCATGATGGGCCTGAAATTCCATATGCCGTCAGCAGGTAAACTACATGAAAAATATTAGGGGTAAATCAAGCAAGATATTAAACAAAATGTTTTAGAAAGATGAAAATTCAGGGATAGCCTATAGGAGACCTAGTGATGCACGTCTGAACTGGGGAAGGTACCTGATATCAACGGATTTCAAAATCAGGAAAGAGAAGTGTAAGATACCCTACTAGAAGTTTCCAAATTAGTCACTGGAACAATCCGCAGACCTTCAACCAATGGCTGATGGACATAGCAAGGACAACAGGATCCATTAATTCAATCATGTAGTACAGACCAAGGACTGGCAGGGCCCAGCAAGTAAAATGAAACATCTCAGAATAAAGACCTGGTAGTGACCAGCATGCAGTGCATATCCTGCAGCAGAGGTACAGCAGCCAGTGCATACCCTGCAGCAGAGGTACATCAGCCAGTGCATCTTGCAGCAGAGGTACAGCAGCCAGTGCATATCCTGCAGCAGAGGTACAGCAGCCAGTGCATACCCTGCAGCAGAGGTACATCAGCCAGTCCATATCCTGCAGCAGAGGTACATCAGCCAGTGCATCTTGCAGCAGAGGTACAGCAGCCAGTGCATATCCTGCAGCAGAGGTACAGCAGCCAGTGCATACCCTGCAGCAGAGGTACATCAGCCAGTCCATATCCTGCAGCAGAGGTACATCAGCCAGTGCATGTCTTGCAGCAGAGGTACATCAGCCAGTGCATACCCTGCAGCAGAGGTACAGCAGCCAGTGCATATCCTGCAGCAGAGGTACAGCAGCCAGTGCATATCCTGCAGCAGAGGTACAGCAGCCAGTGCATACCCTGCAGCAGAGGTACAGCAGCCAGTGCATATCCTGCAGCAGAGGTACAGCAGCCAGTGCATATCCTGCAGCAGAGGTATACTACAACAAGAATGAGAATTTCCATTCAACACTTCTGCTGTAGACTTCTGGATTCTCTGTAGCCAATTCAGATTCCTATCTAACACCTCAAGATAAAAGATGTTGCAATAATTTAGTCTTGATAATGCCATTTAATGAACCACTTTACCAAAGTCGGATGAGGGAATAAAAGTATTAGGGGCATATTCTTTAGATGAAAATATGATGCCCTAAGAACATTTCAGATTTTGTCCTTCAGTGTGAACCTGTTGATAAGAAACATACTTAGCCTCAGACTTTTGAGGCTAATTTTTGTCTTTTTTTCCTCCACTATACAGTATAAAGGGGGCAAAGACTGATGTGAGGGCAGTGGCATGCACCAGTAACCTCTCAGTCTTTGCAGGGCTGACCTTAAGTCAACCTTCCACCATTCAATTAAACTGTCACCAGACAGTTTAATGTGGTGAAATGTTACTGAGTATGGGGGAGTCAGAAGAGAGTGTCACTGGCCTCTGATTAGTATGATGCACACATCTCTTTTGGATGACCTACCTCAGTGTCAGCATATAGATATCATGAACAGCAAACATGCCAGGTTTAAGCACTTTGTTACCCTGTACTCCAGATGGTGGCTAGCATAGCTCTCAACCTTCCATCTCCAAAATGAGGAACACTAGCCCTCATAATGTGGAACAAATGGGTAGAATGTCAAACACATACTAATGGTTTACTAACAATTTCAACCAGGAAGGTCAGAGGATGGTTAAAATATGCTGCTTTTACTTTTCAAAAAGATCTTTAAATGAATTAATATAATTCATTTCTGTTTACCATGAATATCAGTTAAAACAATTCCTAACACTATAAGTGTGACAGATGCTTTCAATGTGAAATTTCGAGGAACATGAACTTTTTAAGACCCCAAATGAGGTATGTTCCTCGTAATGAGGTACACTTGAGAGGTATGTGAAGGAGACAATTTCAGTTCACCACCATATCTGAATAGCCCTACAGGTAAGAGGAAAACAAATAGAACTTAGTGGTGGTAAAAAGATAGAAATAACTGAGGAGCTGAATCATGATGCCAGAATCACAGTTCTAGTGCCAGTGAAACTTCTAGAATGAGCAGGGTAGAATATTACCTTTAATTTCTAGGTCACTAGAGATTAGAATTAGGGCTGTCTCATTACTGTGCATGGATTTAAAGCAAGGCTGATATCGCCCAAAAAGGATAAGGAGGCACCTGTGCATAGAATGCTTTCCTCATAACTTCGTCTGTGAAAGAAAAGTTGGAGATAAGGCAGTAATTCTCATACATGTTAGATTCAGTGATGACTTTTTTAAAAATATTTTTTGCAGAATGAAGGGAACTCAGGCCTCTTTGAATATAGTGTATGGCTTCTTCATACTGGGTGGAACAAATGGCTCTAAAGCAGTGACAAAGGCTGGGCTGCATGACCTACACAGCACTTGGAAGAATTCTGCCAGATGGCGTGATGTATCAGAGATGTCTCTAGAAAAATAAAGTATCTTGTTATGAGAGATCTTTGTCTGATATACAGAAAAATGAACACAAGATCGTCCTTGAGTACAATGCAGTTGTCTCCTATGATCAAACTTTGGATTCTACAGTGGAGAAGATCTGAGACATTTACAAACTGGGGCTTCTACATCCAGGGCATTGACCAAAGGCCTGTTATAGGTGACAAGATAATCTGAGTCCTCAGCACTGACCTTACTCAGAAGCTGTTCAGTAAGGGTTTAGAACTCCAGAATTGATGTTCTGAAAGTCCCTGTATTGGTTCAGTGCTGGGTGGCATAGTTGATGGTAGTAACAAAACACGGCAAAGCTTTCAGGTATAAACCCTTCTTCAGTGCATTCATTACAACAGTTAAAACATAATGCTTATATAGTGTGGGTCAACATCACATGACTTGCAGCCCATTAGTCACATGGCCTTTGGTTAAAAAACAACATATTTCATCTCAATTTAGTTTGCTGTAAAAGCTTAAGAACAGGTTTCAATGTTACAACATCATTTATTCCTGGTGGTTTGTCTGCCTGTAATCTAGTTATCCACTCGTATTCCTTCAGTTCCAGTTTGTTATTTATATCACCTCCCCTAGATGTTACTTCAACTATTTGTATAACACGAAATAAAAATCTATGTTTGGCTCCATATTCTTCTATGTGCTTATATAAAGAATTAGTTTTTACTTTTCTGTTAATTTCTGACTTGTGTTCAGTTATTCTATTTTTTAACTTCCTAATAGTTTTACCTATATAGAACGATGAACACTCAGAACAGGTAGCCATGTATACCACTGAAGTACTGTTACAAGTGGCTTTAACATTAAAATTATACACTTTTTTTGTGATAGGATGTTTAAATGAATCACTATTTTGATCTTGAATGTCAGAACAACATGTACAGTTATAACATTTGCACGTTCCTGTCCTTATACTATTAGGCACACCTAATGTGGAAAAATCTTTATAGCACAATTGCTGTTTCAGTGTTCTCATATTCCTAAAAGAAAAATAAGGTTTTACATCTAACACCTTCCTTACATCCATACATGCCATCAGTATAAGCCAATTCTTTTGTATAACTTGTTGTATTAAATATGTATTAGAGTTAAAGGAAGTAATAAATCTAACTTTCATGTCTTGCTGTCTTAGTTCACCCGTTGCAACACCTTCAGTATATATAGGTTTAAGAGTAGTAATTCTTTGGGCTATAGTTTTGTGTTTGCATTCCAAGACTAACCTGCTATCATAACCACTAGAGAGCAGTTCTTGTGTTGTAGATTCAAGCTGACTATTAAACATAGTTTCATCTGTATTTAGTTTACTTACTCTACCTAATTGCGATTTTATTATACTCTTAAATACATGGGGGGCATGCATACTACCGGAATTTAGGTATCGTCCTGAGTGTACTTCTTTCTGATGTATACTAGTTTCAAAGGAATCACTGGTTTTGTGTAACATTAAATCTAGAAACACTATTTTATCTCTAGAAAATTCCATTTTAAAAGTTAAAAAATTCGTAGTTTCATTCAAATATGCTAAAAAAGTGTACAACTGGGATTCAGACCCCTTCCAAAGTAAAAAACAATCATCTACAAATCTCTGGTAAAATGCTATATGTCCAGCAAAATTATTATCTTTGTTAAGTATAAATTTTTGTTCCCAAACATACAATACTAAATTCGCATAGGTATTCTGGAAGTACCCATGGCTACACCCGATGTTTGCAAATATATTTGCTGATTAAATAAGAATATATTATTGGTCAATACTAAATCCAGTAATGTACAAATAGTTTCTACCTTGCGTGATGTGTAAGGGGTTTGCTCATTTAAAAATTCTCTTATACAGTTAATGCCAAAATCATTAGGCATTACTGTAAATAATGATGTAATATCTAACGTTACTAATAAAACATTATTAAATATTGTCCCTTCATTTTTTAATAACTCATGTCTATGTTTTAACTTCAATAAAAAATCAATAGTATCCTTCAGCACCGTACTACAATTTTTCATAAAAGGATACAACTGTTGTTGAAGGTAAATAGATATTGGTTCCGTGATCCAACCTCCACCTGAGACTATAGGTCTCATTGGCGGATCACTAATAGACTTATGTATTTTGAACCCCATATAAGCTTGGTATGAGGGGACATGGTACTGTGAGAAAATTAAACAAATCTATGTCTATATCTTCCTGTATTTGTAGTTCATAAATGGCCATATTAATTCTACTAATACACTTTTTAACTTCACTCTGGTTAATGATTTTAAATGCTTTATCATCACCTAATAAAGTTTCCATGGACTGTATGTACTTGCCCTTATCCATTATAACAGTAACATTGCCTTTGTCGGCTGTTTTAATAACAACATCATTATTACAAACTAATGACTTTAGAGTTAAATGCTCTTCCATAGTTAAGTTAAAATTCCTAGACCTTACTACACCACTATACTTCCTGTTGTTAGCATATATTGCCCTAATTTCTTGTTCACATAAATCTTGAAACGCCGTTAGCACAGGTACATTGCTTGGTACAAATGTGCTGCGGCGCTTACATGTTGGTTCAACGTTATTTTTGCTACCAAATAGCATTTTTAATGTTACTGTTCTGACGAACAGTCTGAGATCTGTTAGAACATTAACAACATCGTCAGATGCAGTTGGAATAAAGTTTAAGCCCTTAAACTTTATTCCAACTGCATCTGACGATGTTAATGTTCTAACAGATCTCAGACTGTTCGTCAGAACAGTAACATTAAAAATGCTATTTGGTAGCAAAATAACGTTGAACCAACATAAGTAACCGCAGCACATTTGTACCAAGCAATGTACCCAGTGCTAACGGCGTTCAAGATTTATGTGAACAAGAAATTAGGCAATATATGCTAACAACAGGAAGTATAATGGTGTAGTAAGGTCTAGGAATTTTAACTTAACTATGGAAGAGCATTTAGCTCTAAAGTCATTAGTTTGTAATAATGATGTTGTTATTAAAACAGCCGACAAAGGCAATGTTACTGTTATAATGGATAAGGGCAAGTACATACAGTCCATGGAAACTTTATTAGGTGATGATAAAGCATTTAAAATCATTAACCAGAGTGAAGTTAAAAAGTGTATTAGTAGAATTAATATGGCCATTTATGAACTACAAATACAGGAAGATATAGACATAGATTTGTTTAATTTTCTCACAGTACCATGTCCCCTCATACCAAGCTTATATGGGGTTCCGAAAATACATAAGTCTATTAGTGATCCGCCAATGAGACCTATAGTCTCAGGTGGAGGTTGGATCACGGAACCAATATCTATTTACCTTCAACAACAGTTGTATCCTTTTATGAAAAATTGTAGTACGGTGCTGAAGGATACTATTGATTTTTTATTGAAGTTAAAACATAGACATGAGTTATTAAAAAATGAAGGGACAATATTTAATAATGTTTTATTAGTAACGTTAGATATTACATCATTATTTACAGTAATGCCTAATGATTTTGGCATTAACTGTATAAGAGAATTTTTAAATGAGCAAACCCCTTACACATCACGCAAGGTAGAAACTATTTGTACATTACTGGATTTAGTATTGACCAATAATATATTCTTATTTAATCAGCAAATATATTTGCAAAGATCGGTGTAGCCATGGGTACTTCCGAGCTTAATACCTATGCGAATTTAGTATTGTATGTTTGGGAACAAAAATTTATACTTAACAAAGATAATAATTTTGCTGGACATATAGCATTTTACCAGAGATTTGTAGATGATTGTTTTTTACTTTGGAAGGGGTCTGAATCCCAGTTGTACACTTTTTTAGCATATTTGAATGAAACTACGAATTTTTTAACTTTTAAAATGGAATTTTCTAGAGATAAAATAGTGTTTCTAGATTTAATGTTACACAAAACCAGTGATTCCTTTGAAACTAGTATACATCAGAAAGAAGTACACTCAGGACGATACCTAAATTCCGGTAGTATGCATGCCCCCATGTATTTAAGAGTATAATAAAATCGCAATTAGGTAGAGTAAGTAAACTAAATACAGATGAAACTATGTTTAATAGTCAGCTTGAATCTACAACACAAGAACTGCTCTCTAGTGGTTATGATAGCAGGTTAGTCTTGGAATGCAAACACAAAACTATAGCCCAAAGAATTACTACTCTTAAACCTATATATACTGAAGGTGTTGCAACGGGTGAACTAAGACAGCAAGACATGAAAGTTAGATTTATTACTTCCTTTAACTCTAATACATATTTAATACAACAAGTTATACAAAAGAATTGGCTTATACTGATGGCATGTATGGATGTAAGGAAGGTGTTAGATGTAAAACCTTATTTTTCTTTTAGGAATATGAGAACACTGAAACAGCAATTGTGCTATAAAGATTTTTCCACATTAGGTGTGCCTAATAGTATAAGGACAGGAACGCAAATGTTATAACTGTACATGTTGTTCTGACATTCAAGATCAAAATAGTGATTCATTTAAACATCCTATCACAAAAAAGTGTATAATTTTAATGTTAAAGCCACTTGTAACAGTACTTCAGTGGTATACATGGCTACCTGTTCTGAGTGTTCATCGTTCTATATAGGTAAAACTATTAGGAAGTTAAAAATAGAATAATTGAACACAAGTCAGAAATTAACAGAAAAGTAAAAACTAATTCTTTATATAAGCACATAGAAGAATATGGAGCCAAACATAGATTTTTATTTCGTGTTATACAAATAGTTGAAGTAACATCTAGGGGAGGTGATATAAATAACAAACTGGAACTGAAGGAATACGAGTGGATAACTAGATTACAGGCAGACAAACCACCAGGAATAAATGATGTTGTAACATTGAAACCTGTTCTTAAGCTTTTACAGCAAACTAAATTGAGATGAAATATGTTGTTTTTTAACTGTGCGTCATGTGACTAATGGGCTGCAAGTCATGTGATGTTGACCCACACTATATAAGCATTATGTTTTAACTGTTGTAATGAATGCACTGAAGAAGGGTTTATACCTGAAAGCTTTGCCGTGTTTTGTTATTTGATATAAAGTGTTTATCTTCCAGCGTCTGTGTATATTTTGACTGTTGCCTTTTATTTAAGTATAGTTGATGGTAGGCCAACCCTGAAATAAGCCAGAAAGTGGTTAGATCAGGAGACCATTTCCACACTCAAGTTTCTAATCTCCAGACCAAGATGGAGCATTAAATCCCTGCTTAATGTTTTGCAGTGATAATCTATCTTAAAATGAAAAAAAAAAAAAAAAAAAAAAAAAAGCTGAGAAGTTCTATGCCAAATTTTTAAGGCTCATCATCAGTCCAGTCATTCAATTGCTAAGATAATGGGGTTGATGCTAAACAACGCCATGCATAACACTAGACATGATGGAATATAAAATAAAAACATATTTAATAAACAGGTATTAAGTGCTTTCATGCAAATTAAATTACAGGACATCTTCAGAATACCTAACAAATGGCAGTACTGAACACTTACAAGTTTAAACACAGTTAGTTAAACCATTAACAACACTTCCATGCCTTTGACCATGCAAAATCCAGAAACTTAAGAGAGCAGTGTCTGCAAGATGAGGGCTGCTCTTTCAGTCTAGCCAGGTCTCCATAATAAACACCACACTGACATAATGGAGCAAGTCTAAGATGACACCTAGTCTGTTTCAGATGGATATGGCATTACATAGCATAGCCAGAGTAAGGGCAAAGAAGAAAGCTTCTGCCCAAGAGTGTACAGTCGGCTTGCACATTCCTTTGCTGCACAGATATGTTCCTTTTTGGGATCAAACCTTCTATTTTCTTAATTGTATTGATGTGTTATTACTTTCCTCTTCTGGAAGGTTATTTTAAAGCTAGGAGTGTTGTCTTTTAGAGGACTGTCTCAAGACTATAATGTTCTTTAAAATGGAGCACTTGTTTCTTCTGTCAGTTTAAAAGTGGTGTAAAGTAATTTAAAGCATTTTTTCTGTGGTGAAATTGTTATTGTACTTTTGTGGAGCTGGTATTATGTGCTTTAAAGTGCTTTTACTTTGCTTTTCTGTCAAAAAATTAACTTGTATGGACTGGTAGTATTTATTGGCAATTGCTGCTTGCCTTCTCTGGGAAAGAAGCACTATTTTCAGCTTGACAAGCAAACAGACTACTGGTCCCATTGTTTGTCCTTCTTCCAGCCTGAAAAAGAAACAAATAAGCAAACAGCCCTTACCTCCACAGCAGGCTAGCAATATGCCCCAGCTGCAGGTTGGTGACTCTGCTGTGGCCATTTATTGTACCCCAGACCACTCAACTTTCATCCCAGATCCCTCTGGTGTAGCACTACAGTCACTATGGGCTGGAGGTTAGCCACATTCTCTGCAGCTGTTGGGGTCCCCTCAGTGGGCTAGGGAGAACCATTGTTTTTGGTCCTGGGAGAGGGAACACAGATGTTATCCCTGTTGTGTCTGAATACTGTGCCCACCCCTGGGGAAGCTGCTGCTGCTGCCATTAGTAACACAGCTGGTCCTGGCAAAAAGAAACAGAAAAGCAAGGACATATACACTCCTCCTCCATTTTCATTTCATAGGGTAGTTTACTGGAACTGGTCAGGGTTTAATTCAGACAACTGATCCTTCTTGTAAAGTAGTTTCTAGTAAAGGAAAGAGGGATTCCTCTTTTCCCAAAGAGATTCAAGATTCCTAAACTGAACAGGAAGATGCAGTTTTTTCCCTCAGATTTCTGATTCATACTCAGAGGAGAGCTCAGTTTCTGGTTCTCCCTGTGGAGGTTTCTCCTTCTCTGAGACTAGCACGATAGAATATACCAGTGTTTTCAGAGGGGGAACACTGATGTTTTTCAATCACTCAGAACATTCTTTCTGTTCTTACAGAAGTATTTCCAAGAACCTACACCATTTCTACTGTTCTGTCTGCTTTAGAGGAATGTGTGTGTGTTACTGCCTGCAATTTTCCTGATAGTCAGCCAGATGACCCTAAAAAAAGCAGATAGGATGTATGTTCCTCATTCTTTTAAATTTGTATACACTATTGCCAAACCTGACCCAGCAGCTACAGATTTTAGTTGATTTCACTGCTAAGTATGTAGTTAATTCCAATCCTACTCTTTCTAAGGATGGGAACATTATTGATAGGTATGTGAAAAAAGTGTATACTTGTGTAACTTTGATTTTCAGAATTTTGAATTGTCAGGCAAATATGTTAATGTTTGTTCTGACAAATTGTGAAAGTGTGAGGAATGTTTTATCTGCATTTTTTCTTGAGAGGCAAAATCTACTTGAAATACCTTATTCTATTGCACAGGTTAGTACTGATTGTTTACAGCATGTATATGATTCTATCATACCTTTCAACCACTTAGCATGAGAAATCTGGACAAAGCCAAAAATAATGGGGCTGGATCAAATGCCCAAAAATAGGGACACATTTTAAATATTGCTTTTATAAACTTAGAAGATTGCTGGAATAAAATTAATTGTATTACTGTGAATTTTCTGAATGATATGAAGTCTGAATCTTAAATGTCAATATTTATTGTATTCAATGCTCACAGATTTGTCAGAAAACCACAAATTTTATGAGGAACAGATCAAAAAATATGAGGCACAAATCTGGACATTCTGCTAAAATCTGGACAGCTGAGAGGTTTGGACTCTGCTGATACGTCTTCCAGGGCTATTGCCCCTGGTACTGTTTTGAAGAGGTTTGCATGGCTGCATTCTCAGAACCTCCCAGATGATGTTAAACATGAGATTTTAAATTCTTCTTGGACAGTGATTTAGTGTTTGGACCCCCTGCTGCAGAGGTAATCAAAAAGTCTGATAAAAGGGGCAAGCTGATTCGGGAATCTCTGCGATTTTGCAGCCCTCATTTCCAAAGTTTTTAGGAGATTTTATATCACCACATCCAATTTTGGCAAAAAAAAAAAAAAAAAAAAAGAATAAACAGTCTCAACAAAATACAGGTAATCAGATGTTTAAGAAAAACTGTCAAGGTCATTCCAAAAAGAAACCTCAAACCTCCAACAACAAAGGACAGTCCAACACATCTGAATGATTATTGAAGAGCTCTTATGAACCCCTCCCACCCTGGCCCCTTTTTTCTTAAGTCTGAATCTCTGTTTTTGCCTTTGGCAATGATAGTTTCAGACAAATGGATTCTGAAAGTCATTTATAAAGGTAACAGACTGCAGTCTGTGGAAATTATTCCTTTGGGGGGGGGGGGGTCATTCCTCATCATCCAGGTCGGATTCTTTTGATTCCACTGATTCTTCATCACATGCTGTCCCAGAGAGTGATAAAACCAGTTCCCCCTTGCCATATGAGGAAAATTTTTATTCAAGGATGCTCCTAGTGCCAAAGAAAGAACATTGTTGGAGATTTTTTCTTTCCTAAACCTGTTTGTGACAGTGCTCATATTCAAAATGATGTCACTCCACCAACTGTTACCACTTCTTCCTCATTCAAGTTTCCAGGCAACACTGCACTTAACATATGCTTATCATCATATTCCTGTTTATTCCGACTTCAGATGTTTTGTAAGGTTTTGTGTGTTAGGAGCACCTTATCAGTTCTCTGCCTTACCCTTTGGACTATCCACTGCACCAAGAGTGTTCACAAAGTGTCTGGCTCCAGTTATACCAGATTGCAGGCTACAGGGTACCCACATTTTTCCATACTTAGATGACTTGCTTATCTTTGCAGTCTTTTTCAAAGTGTTAGGAATCTCTCTCTTGGGTGAGAGATCTCTTACACAAGCTAGGATTTCAAGAGAACATTAAAAAGTCTTTCTTGACTCCTTCACACAGGACTGTGTTCCTGGGATGTCAACTAGACACCTCAGTTCAAACAGCTTTTCTTCCACAGGAACAATAGATCTTTATCTAGATCTATTTCTAAGAGTTTCCACTCAGATGTTGGTCACAAGGAATACCTCAGGATTTTCTGATCTGATGGCATTTATGATTCTCACAATACCACTGGCAAGACTCCACATGAGAACGATGCAGTGATATTTGAAATCTCTTTGGTCTGAACATCATCACCCTTTATCTTTTCAAATCACAGGGTTGGGGTTTGTCAGAAAAGACACTTTTTTTGAAGACAACAGATATTCTTACATCCAGCTCTCCCCTTCTCTCTCCCTGCTCCAAAGCAGTCAGTGATTACAGATGCTTTGGACTTTGCAGTTTCAGGAGGGATAAAAGTGCAGGGAATGTTGGACACCAAGGAAAGATGCAAGTGCATAAATATCAAGGAGAAGCTTGCCCTAATCAAAGCACTCAACTCACTGAACCATTGTTGGTCCCCAGGACTTCTTCATCTGGCTAGAGTCAATACCACAGTCATGGTACATCAGCAAGCAAGATATACCAGGCTATACCACTTTTGCAGACTAGCCATGTTAGCTTGGGATATAGCTTCACAGCACAATCTCATTCTACAGGCATCCTACATTCAATCAGGGAAAAACTGTGTGGCAGAAAAGCTCAGCAGGACCAGGCACACGCTCACAAATGGAAACTGGAGTCTTTCAAGATTTGAACTATCTGTGGGGAGTTCCTCAACTAGACCTCTCTTCCTCCTCTCTGAAAAATCAACCAGCAAGATTAGGTTTCAGGGCTCTATGCAAGGGAGCTTAGAAGACAGATGCCTTTTCTTTGGTCAGGAATGTTCCTGTGTGCCTTCCCCTCTTTCCACTAATATTCAGGGTACTTCTGAAGATTCAGAAGGAAACCCCCAAGATCATCTGGGTGACTCCCTTCTGGCCCAGGCAACCATGGTTCTCCATTATTTTAGAAATGGCCAGGGAAAATTACCACAAGCTTCCTCGCAGACTAGAGCTACTCACAGAAGAAAAGAGGTGTTTGATATACCCCAGCATTAATCAACTTCAATTGACTGCCTGACTGATAGGGTCTTAATTCCTTTTAGGCACCTGTTTACAGAGGACATGCTGCAGGTACTAATGGAGGCAAGAAAGCCTGCTACTTGAAAATCATATACTAGCAAATGGAAAAGGTTTTCTAGTTGGTGTCAACAACATAACCAGCACCCATTGAGGGCTAGCTGTTCTGTGATTCTACAATATTTACTATCCTACTGCCTTTCTCATTCCTCTGTCAAGGGTCATTTACTGGCCATTTAAGCATGTCTGCTCATGAATCCTCCCCTTTCAATGTAGTCTTATGACAAAATGTTCTTAAATGGAGTTTTGCATAGGAAGATTCCAAGAAAACCAGTAGCCCCTCCTTGGAATCTTATTTTTGTGTTAGATAAGCTAACACTTGCTCCATTTGAACCAGCTAATCTGGATGACTTCAGGTTCTTAACATGGAAAATGATTTTACTGATTGCTCTGACCTCTGCAAGAAGGTTATCTGAGTTGTAAACTCTTAAGATGAGTCAACCCTCTCTCATTTTCCACATGGACATGGTTTCCTTTGAGAATTAATCCTTTATTATGACTAAAGTGGTATCTGTTTTACTTCGTCAAACTATCCATCTCCTCATTTTTTTCCATGAACGTACAAATGAGGGAAAAGGATACAGACTATTTCCAAATACCTGTCTAAAGCTATTACCTTTTATTGTACTCACCAAACATGTATTCCAGGAAGGCTCAAGGCCCACTCTACCAGGGCCTTGGCTTCTTCTATGGCTTTTTGGAAAGGGTTGGATTCTAGAAGTATTCTAGAAGCTGCTACTTGGTCCTCTGCACGTACTTTTACAAAGCACTATAAGCGTGATTCTTCTCTAGGTCCAGATCAAGGTTTGCTAGGACCATTCTCCAGGAACTCCTGGACTCTGATCCTTCCACATCCCAAATTCCTTAGGTATGCTAATCTACCCATATAGCTAAGGCTACTGCAGCTGTGATCAGTGTGATGAACATAGTACAGTTAGACAAGTAAAACTTACCATAACAGTTTATGTTCAAATTGTCACTGTGGCAGTAGCCGCTCTCTCTTCCTCCATCTCCCTTGTTTTTTTATGTTTTTATGCCAGGGTGTGGGCATTTATTTTCTGTTGCCCCTTTCAGGACTCAACCTCCCTCTCTCTGCTGGCAGGAAACTGTGAAGGGCTTTGCACTCACACCTATTTTTTAGTCTGCTCAGCTTGAGCTGCCTGATGGTTTGGATATGTGGAAGGTGAAACTTTGGCAGCTGGCTGGCTGTTATATTCTTGGCAGGATATAATCCATATAGCTAAGGCTACTGTAGCAGTGAACCTTCTTGTAGCAACAGGTGTAATTGTATGACTACTATACAGATGGTCCTGGGTTGGAATACAGGCTATTCTATACACCCTTCCCATCTGTGGAACAGGCTCTCCATCCATGTGAAGCAGAGTTCCTCCCTAACCCAATTCAAGTGTGACTTGGACAACTGGATGGGGAAAAGGAATTTCATCCCTGGTTTGGGACCTATGTCTCTAATGGACACAGGCAACCTGTAAATGGTTTATTTCCCAGGCCCCTGTGTGTAAATGTTTCATCTCCCAAACCCCTGCTTACACTCAGCAAGGATATCAGAGCTTGTCAGAGATTTGGGATGCATGGCTAGGCTTAAAAAGGCCCTTGTGGTCGTTATCCTAGTAAACACCCATGAACCTATAAGTACAAATTTTCTTTTGCTACTATTGTTACCTGACTTCATTGAATGAAGACATTACTGATTTTTTTACAGTGAATAGTACTCCAGTTATATACATATATGATTTAGATCATTTCATTGAGTTTCAGTTCTATCAAACCACATCTTCATGAAGAAAATCATTGAACTTCCCAGTTGCACTAACAGAAAGTGAGTGCTACAGTGTGTCCTGTGTGGGAGGGAGGAGATCCACTTAGCTCTCACATACACAAACAGACACACACACACACACACACACATACACACACACACACACACACACACACACACACACACACACACACACACACACACACACACACTTATTTTGCTTCACATCTAGTGATTAGAACTGAAATACCATATGGAGCCTGTTCCATAGTTTAGAGGGATAAAGCCCTGACTACAGCACAGGTAACATGAGTCTCACTAGAGTTTTGGGTACTTGGAGGAGCAGGCTGAGGAATATGAGAGTGAGTGGCTACTGCAGGTTCACTCAACCTGAAGGATGTGGAGGGAAGTGGCTATTACTTGCCACACAGGTCACACCTAGAGGTAGCACTAGGTGTTCTCAATAGTGTTCTAAGCTGGCCAAGGTAGTGCTATCATAGTGTACTCACACTCACAAAAAGTAGCCAAGGGAAAACTAGCAAGGGGAGACATGCTTCCCCTTGGAAGCAGTGATCCCAAGCTTGGAGAGTGAGGGAAAATTAAGATGTGGGGGCAGGCTTCCCCTTGCAGGCAGTGATCACAAGCTTGAAGAGAAAGGGAAAACTTAGATGAAGAGGCATGCTTGACCTTGAGCGGTAGTGATTACAGGCTCAGAGGAATTCATGCAATTTTATGCTTTCTAAAAAAGGAAAGGAGTTAAATATTATTGGTTATTACAAAAAATACAAAAACGAGAAAACAAAAAACAGACCGTAGAAATCACAAAAAAATGGCCAGAGTGCAAGCCAAACTCTTATTTAATGAAATACAGTGAAGTGCTTTTCGTTTGTAAAATAACAAACTCCAGCAGACTAACTGATAAAGTTTGTTATTTTATAAACGAAAAATGATTCACTGTATTAAATTAAATAAGATTTTGGGTTGCATTCTGGCCATTTTTTTGTTATTACAAAAAATACATCAATTTAAAAAAAGTAAATTTTGATAATTGAAGTTTTATTAATTGACTATGGATTAACTTATTCCTACTTTCTTTATCTGTTTTGGTATCTTCAAGATTCTTACTGAAGTTAGAAAGTGTAAATAATGTCTAAATATTTCAATTAAATTTGAGATGTATCTCTTAAATATGTATTGTTAAAACCAAATCATAAGAGAAACAATGTATTTAAATGCTAATTTATGTAAGTTTAATTTTTAATATGAAATTTTACTATAACTTCAATAACATTTAATAAATATTATAAATCCATTTTGGAATTCTGAAAGTAAAGAAGAATGATGTATGCAAAAGATGTAATTTTAAATGCAGAACCTCAAAGAGATTGCTTCATTTAAACATGTCCAACCTGCGGCCCGCGGGCCACATGCGGCCCTCAGAGCTCTTCCATGCGGCCCTCGACCTCTAACTGCAACATCGATGTACGCATGCCCCAAAACACTTTTTTTGTTTTGTGTATTTCGCTCCCGTGACCTGTAACTCTAACGTCAGTGTGCGCATGTGCCAAAGCACCTTTCTAGTTTTCTTTTTGCGCCAAAAAAGGGTCAGTGTGTTTACGCCATTATTTTGCACCAAAGATTCAGTGTGTGTTCTCGCTGAAGAGGGACTCGTGTATGGATTTGCCGCCATTGCCTTTGAAAGGGACAGCACTTACCTGAGTTAATAGGAACGTACGGAGTGAGTGAGTGAGTGAGTGAGTGCATGTGTGAAAGCAGAATGTTTGTGTGCATGAAAGTAGAGGAATAGTGTGTGTGTATGTATGCATGACAGAGAGAGAGGCACCTGCACAAAGAGGCTACCTACTGAACAGAAACAAGTTAGCTCACAAATATATTGTACATTAAAAGTACACTTTCACTAAATTGCAGCTTTCCTGACAGGGAGAGTGTTGTATTGAATATGAAATCATACCTCTCAACTGTATGGATTTTCGAAGAATGTCTGGATTTTTGCCTCATCTTCCAAATTGTGTCTTTTGCTTAGGAAATAAAAGTAGTCATCCAAGGTAATGCAGTTCCAGGGAGTAAGAATGAGACAGCAGCCTAGGGTTAGTGGATCAGTAATGGATTGACTGTGTGAGACTGTAGCATATAAAGATGCATTGTTTTTTCTGACAAACAAAACAGCACCCAGTACTGTTTTGTCATTGGTGGGCTCTAAGCAGTGGCAGATTGGACAACAGTAAGCATAGCTTTGGTGGATCATCAATACTGGCAAATCAGGTGGGCACAATGTCATTTTTTAAATGTTGGGGGTTTTAGTGTGTATGTGTGTGCTTATGTGTTGGGAGTGCTGCAACAGTAGATGATTATTAAAGACAAGAGACATACGGACTGTGGAGAATGTTTCTTTGTTTCAAAACCTAATACTTTGGTACTAGGCATGCCAAAAGTAGATTTTGTAAGACTTAGCTACTTGCCATTTACAGCGGATGGATATTTACATTTAATGGACAATGCTAGCAGTATTAGTGTGGGCCTGTGGGGTTCTGAAGGATGCCACTGCCACTGTCTTGTAAAGTGACCTGGAAATGGATATTGGGATGTTACTGAAGAAATACATTAAGTGGGCTTAGAAATATAGTTTAATTAAACAAAGTGCACTTGCAATTTACAGGCTATAATTTAATTTATTTCAGGTAGTCCAGATCCTGGTAGATTGTATATCATTAGACTTAATTAGGGATAGCTGTCATTCTGGGGAAATGAGCAGCCCTAGTTTCAGTGAAAGCTCTGTGGTTGTTTGCAGGTAGGAAGTTGCAGGATGTTGATGCAATGTATTTTATTTATTATTTTTAATACATTTGTCATTTCAAAGCATGGTTTTCTTTGTTGCAAAAGATGGCAGGACTGAATGAGCCATATAATGCTTAACTGACAATGATGGGATAGAAAGATTATAAGTGATGTATAATGTTTGCAGCTACAGTTGTTTCAATGGTGTCTGTGATGCATAACTATTTTTGGGCCTGTGTCCCACTTTTATTTTTCGCTTTGTCCAGATTTCTTGCTCTAAGGTTCAGAGGTATGGTTCCATACTAAATCAGAAGGTCGTATTTACCTTGGAAGACTTTTCAGCATAATTATGAGAAACAAAGCCTTTTTAATATTTCTGTTTATTTCCATTATAAACTGCCATGTAACCTTGCAAATAACTTTCTTATTAAGCTGCTTTAATTCTTTTGGAATTGACAGTTATGCTTCACTAGTTCAGACGTAAGCATAGAGTCTTAATGTGACTTTGATTTCTTGCAGCAGTCTGTGGTTTACTTATCACAATAACTTTTCTGTGTTTCTGGGTGCGTAATCAATTTAACAGTTTTAAAGATGTTTTCCAAAAATAAATAAATACATAATAAATAAAAAAATAATCCTCTCTGCACTTTGAGCTACTGACAAAGTCTGGGAATTTGTTTTTTTCAAAAGCGAAGGTCAGCATTACAGCTTATTAAACTGTCAGTCTGTGAATAACTTTTGCACAAATTAAAATGTCTGAATGTCAAATGGCTTTAGATTGGAGGGAAGTTACATGTTTACTCCAGTATGTAGTATGATCTTAGAGAATTTATGGTTTTCTTACTGATTTACTTTTTGCTGAGCAGTTGTTTGTTGATTTATTGATGGCGGGAAATTGCATGGATGAATCCATCTCTATTATGATTTTTTTCAGATATTTTGACTTCCAGACAATTTCATTCAGTGAGTGTGTGTCATGTGATTACTGAGGTTGCCTATTTTACAAGTAGGGGCTTATTCTGTGTGTGTGTGTGTGTGTGTGTGTG
Organism: Protopterus annectens; assembly: GCF_019279795.1. Classification (NCBI taxonomy): domain Eukaryota; kingdom Metazoa; phylum Chordata; order Ceratodontiformes; family Protopteridae; genus Protopterus; species Protopterus annectens. Next base: position 1,239,010,353 of record NC_056744.1, on the reverse strand, counting down.
TGTGTGTGTGTGTGTGTGTGTGTGTGTGTGTGTGTGTGTGTAAGAGAGAGAGATTTAATATGTATACTGAATATATTTTTGCAAATGGAATTCTTAGTTAAATAGGCCCCTCTTCTTGGGCAAGTAGACTTCAGTAACCAATATTAGATCTTACCCATCCAGCTAGGAAAAGTTAGTATGTGGATTTTCCATCTGGTTTGATGAAGGCTATGCTACTTACTCAAGGAGTACATTTATGGCTATCCATCCTGCCATCCAGTTGTCGTGTTGCTGAACTACATTGTTTGATAATGAGAGGAGCTTTTTACAGAAGTTGAAGGTTTTTGTGTCAAGAACCTGTCCATACAAAGTGGCTTGTTTATGTTGTAGTGAAGGCTGTGGTCTTTGTAGTGAGCGTTTTAATTATAACTACTACTTCTGGATAGAGAGAGTCTCTTAAGGCAGGATCTTTCTTAGCCTGGAAAGCAAGCCAATGATAAAATTTAGAGGGGCCAGTGAGAGACAGAGGAAAGCAAGAAGTTTTTTAGTCTGTATGGATAACTAAGTGAACTTAGTCCTTTGATCTTTTTTGTCAGAAATAGTTGTAGTCTTTCTTTTGGCAAGGTGTTTTGCTGAGGCACATGCCAAAAGAGGCATTGCATTCAATAATGGCTCTTGTAAAGGAAGAATACAGGGATGTTATGACCTCCTTGTCCCTGGTTGAGATACTCTTACTAATGAAGTGGGCCATGTAAAAAGCTTTCTTTACAACGGAGACAACACGGTAGTCAAAAGTCAGGTTTCTATCAACGTGGGTGCCCAAGCACCTCACAACTGATTGTGTGCTTACAACATTGTTATTAATGTGATAATTTGTGTGGACATCACACTCCTCAAAGTGGATGATGATGCAATTTTTGGCATTTAGCTTGAGGCCATGTTTCTGGCACCAGTTATTTGTTTGGGTGAGACCCTCTTGTAGCTTATTCAGAATTGTTTTATTAAGTCAGTAATGTGAATTCTTTACTTTATTGCAAATTTGTTGGATTATTTTTGTGGATTATAGTATTGTAGGACTGCTAATGTTGACATTTTACGTAGTTGGACTGCTGGAGTGGTTTTCCAAGTGAGAACTGCAAGTGCTGTAGTGAATATCTATTTATTTATAAAAAATATAGATTAACTAAGATGCTAGAGTTAACTGTTAGATTAGAGAATTAGAATTAGAATGAGAATTATAATTTTAAGGCAAATATTAGGCATTTATTACATTTATTTATTGTTCAAATGCATCTACAGTACAGCCAGGAGGTCGACTTTGGTCTTGCGCAGCAGCAAAAGAGTTAACTATATGATATATTTTATATACAGCCCCCAAGACCATTTCTGTTCACTCAATGCGGCCCCAGCAAGCCAAAAGGTTGGACATCCCTTAGAGGGTTATAACTACTTATACTTATTTATTAATTCATTAGTTAATAATTATTAAACAGAGAACAAAGAAAATGGATTAGGGAAAACCCTATCTTGAGCCTACAGAAAATTGTTATGGCTTAAGAAACCAGTCAAGTAATGTCTAGGTAAGTAGATGCTGAAATGTATAATGTATTAACAATGCCACAGAATGCAGATGGAACGTTTTCATTATAAAGGGTGTGTAAATCCTGGCAAAGTATTTGCTCCTGATGTAAAAAAAAAAACAGCTTATCTCTTCCAATAACCACTTACAATTACAGTCCTGCTGTATCTGAATAATGCCTGCAAACCCTAACCTTACCCAACCCTAATGGGCAGCTTACCTTAAAAAAAGCCTTTTCCATAACACAAGACAGTTCATACACTCACTACAGACACACACACACATTACCTATCCCCTAACCTAACCCTAAAATCCTCACATTCTCGCACACACTAAATCTATTCCCTTATCTAACTTTTACCTTATCCTAAAACTCTCACACTCACACGCAAACTCCGTGCCCCATCACTTACCTTTGTCGACTAACTGGAAGTCACCCAATACAGGCATTACAGCCATTGCAAAAAAAGTGCAGCAGATCACTTGAGTTGTACAAACTAGTGCTGACCAAGTGAACTGCAACCATGCACACACACACACACACACACACACACACACACACATATATATATATATATATATATATATACATATATATATATATAAACACACACACACACACACACACACACACACACACACACACACACACACACACACACACACACACACACACACACACACACACACACACACACACACACACACACACACACACACACACACACACACACACACACACACACACACACACAGTTAACATGCGGATACCTGAAGGGAATTTAACCAGAAAGCTATTTGACTATACTATTTCACTGAGTCTCAGCTATTTGTCTACATGAAGGGAGATCTGGATTTGCCCCTCATGGCACCCAAGTTTAAACCTATTTCCTAAATGGGCTTGATGCATTGTGCATTCAATGTATTCTATTAACAAATATGGATATATATATATATATATATATATATATATAAACAACAATATAATATGAAGACAATGCATTTACATTTATGTAATACTACTCAAGAATGATTACACAACATGACAAAAAATCCACGACTGCAATGAAAATGCAGTCAGAAAAACAAAGGTAAAATTACACACACACACATACACACACACACACACACACACACACACACACACACACACACACACACACACACACACACACATAAATAAGTCAATTAAAATAAGAAAAATCCATTGGTACATATTCCTGTTAGATTTGTTACAATGTGAAATAACACAGGGTTGACATTCCAGTTTTACATGAAATCTTAGCAGAGTTAAAGTAGGATAGGGGATAAGAGGTGTTAACTGCTGAATGTAAGAAGGGTGAGACAATAAGACAAAAAAAATAGAGCAAGAGTAGGAGTAAATGAGGAAAAATGAAGATGGTAGTAGTCAGAGAAGCTCAGTATGACGAAGAGAAGAGAGAAGTAGAGTGTGAGAAATGGGGAAAAAGAGGTGAGTCATGGGATGAGAGCAGGAACCTTCCCAGATGGTTTTGAGATAGGAATGAAGCAGGGTCTTAAAGGTAGAGTGGTTGTCCGTAGTACAAATAAGACGTGGGAGGGAGTTCCAAAGGTGAACTAGGGAAAAGGATAGTAGGTGTTTGCCTGGAGGACAAGAAGGCTTGTGCAGTTCAAGCAAATTCTGGTTATTGGATCTTAGAAGTCTGTTGGGTAGGTGCATTTTGAAAGAGGAGGCAAGGGAGGGGCAGATGGAGGGATTAAAGATGAGTTTATGGGCATGAATAAGTTGAATGTAGGTAAGATGGTTGGGACGTTCGAGTCAATTTAGTTTGTGAAGGGCATTGCAGTGGTGGGAGGAGAGGCTTTATAGCCGGTAGCAAACTTAGAAATTTTGTTATAACAGGAGGATAGCTTTGTTTTTAGAGAAGATTGAAGGTTGGTAAGAAGTGGGGCACCATATAGGAGAGAAGAAATGAGGAAGGTATTAGAGAATACAAGTTTAGTAGTAGGAGTGATATAGCGGTTATGGTGGTACAGCATGCCTAGTTTCTGGTGGGTTTTCTTTATATTGGTTAGTAGGTGGGTATCAAATTTTAACTGTTCATCAATAAGGACTCCTAGAAGATTTGCATGGGATGCTACCTTGAGAGAGGTATTGTTCTGACTAGTAATGGAGAATGAGTTCTTGTCTATAATGGTACTTTTTGAAGGGAAAAAAATAACATAATTTTATTTTTTGATGCGTTGAGTGATAGGTGGTTGTCTCTCAGCCAATGTTTGGTATAAGGGAAAGCATCCTGAGTTAGTTTTAAGAGAGATGAGGTGGAAGTAGCGGAGCAGATGATCGTAGAGTCATCTGCGTATTGAATCAGTTTAGCACTAGGAATGTTTTGGTGGAAGTCATTTATGAAAATGTTGAACAGCAGGGGACCCAATATGGAACCCTGGAGTATGCCTGTAGGTGTATTAAGGAAGGAGGAGGTGGCTTTTTTCTATTTGACAGCTTGTTGTCTGTCGGAGAGGTAACTAGAAAACCAGTTGACAGAAGAGTGTGATAGGTTTAGACTAGAGAGTTTAGATAGGAGAAGGTTACGGGAAATAGTGTCAAAGGCTTTGGATAAGTCCAGAAGCAGGGTGGACACTAGACAGCCAGAATCCCGGGATTTGTTAATGGATTCAAGGAAGGAGAGAAGAGCGGTTGTGGTACTGTGGCCAGGTCTAAAACCATGTTGTGTGGGGGTTGGTGGTTGTCTGTGCTGTAGGGTAGAAGTTGGATACACTTTTCTAAAACTTTTGAGATAGGGATAAGATAGCAATTGGCCAGAAATTGGGAATGCTGATATTATCTCCTTTGTGAAGGGGAATGATATAGGCCTTTTTCCAGAGTAGGGGCACACAGTTTTCTTGAATTGAGCGGTTTATTACAATGGAGGTGGGAAAGGTGATGGATGGCATCAGCAGCAATTTTGAAGAAGTAGGAAGGAAGGTCATCAGGGGCATTTGAGCATGGTTTCAGTTTCCGAAGGAGTTTTATTATGGTGGAGATAGGAATGGGTTTGATAGTGAAGGAAGGGGGTTGGGGGGTTGGAGTTTTAGGGGAGGGAGAGATAGGAGGAGGTGGAAGTGAAGCTTTGTGGTGAAGAAAGTAGTTTGGCTACAGAATCAATAAAGAAGGAGTTAAATTGGGTAGCTAGGGAGAGGTCTGGGACATTTGGGTCAGGGCAGGGGTTGTCTCTTTTGCCAGGATTGAGGAGGGTGGAGATGCCATTCCAGAATTTTTGGGGGATGGTCTTGTGGTTATTTTGAAGGTTGGAGAAGTAGGATTTGCGGTCAAACACAACAAGTTTTTTTACTTCGTTATGTAGTAGCTTATATTCAGTCGGGGTGGTATAGGTTTTATTTTTCTGGTAATGTTTCCAGGCTTTGTCACGGAGATGCATAATGGTTGTAGTTTCTTTGCTTAACCATGGGACAGTTTTACTTTTAATTCTTGTGGTTCTGGAGGGAGCAAGGATATTTAACAGGTCTAAGAGTGTAGTATTAAAGTACGCTACCACATTGTATAGGGTGAGGTTTTTAGTGGACTCCAGTTTGTGTGTTTAGGGAGCTGGAGAAGGTTTCAGGGTTAAAGTTTTTGAGAGAGCGGGAGGAGATATAAGTGTGGAATAGTTGTAAGGAGGAGGGAAGGCGACAAGCGAAAGAGGGAAGATGATCGCTAAGAGTGTCAGGTAGGATATCGCTGTCAGAGATGTACTGGGGGTGGGAAACAAGAATCCAGTCAAGAGTAGTACCAGAGGAGAAGTGTTTCGAGGACCTGGTAGTAGAGTTTATTAGTTGTGAGAAGTTGTATAAGTTTATGTTGTGTGGAGAAGTAGGAGACTGAATATCGGTCCAGTTAATATTAATGTCACCGAGGATTACGATCTTGTCAGTAATGTTAGAGGCGAACCAGGAGAGTTTATCCTCAAGAATGGGGATATTGTCTCCTGGGGGAATGTAAAGAGTGGCTACACATATGTGTTTGTCTCTATTCATCTGGAGGAGGGCCAGGGTTAGTTCGGCATTGGTGAACTGGGGTATGGGTTTGATGAAGGGAGTAACTGTGAGGGGGGAGGAGTAGAGAAGAGCTACTCCACCACCTTTTTTGAGGGTCCTGTCGTTTCTAATTATATTATAGTTGGGTGGAGTGATTTAAGGATCTTTTATGTGTCGCTTTAACCAGGTTTCAGTAATGGATAGGATATCTGTGTGGTTATGTTGGAGCCAGGCATGGAAGTTTTGAATCTTGTTCCATAAGCTTTGAGCATTCAGTGAATGAAGAGAGGGAGAGGGACCAGGGTTTGGGTGAATGTCACCAGAGAGAAGGTTAGTAACACGTTGATGAATATGGGAAAAGAGAAATTTAGAGTGCTTAGTGTCCTGTTTGAGAGTTGGGTGTTGTGTTATAGTAGTGTTGTTAGGGATTGGGGATGAGAGGCAGTGAACACGAATGAGTTTATAAGGGAATAGGAGGCTGCTACTGAAGAAATAGAGATGAGGGGATATAGTGGTTGTGGGGTGTTTAACATATGTAGGGTATGTAGAGGTTATATGAAAGGAGGGAGAGTGATTAGAATTTGGAGGACTGGTGAGAAGGTGAAGGTAGGTTAGGAAGAGCAGAAGAAGAAGAGGAAGGAGTACAAAGGAGGTGGGTTTTAGGGGCATAATGGTATTTGAGGATTGTGGTATTGGGGAAATTGTAGTAGAGTGGAGAGCAGAGTGGCTATGGGCTTAGTCAAGCTAGTTCTAAAGTGGAAGATAGCTAAGGGAAGTGGGGGGGGATTGTGGGTGTGGGGCTGATGAGCTTGTGATTGGACCTTTTGGGTGTGGGAGTGGTGCTATGACTATAAGTGTGGACGATGAAAAATGATTGGTATTGAGGGAAGATAAATTCTTGTATGTTAAGGTATTGGTGTCTTATAATGTCACATATTCAATGTTAGAAGTAATACATGAAATGTTTGGGGTGTTTACTGGGTATGTTTCTATTGGGAAGTAACTTTTGTGTGCGCACGCAAATGTATTGTAGATAGGTAGTAATTTGTAATGGGAGGAGTTAGTTGTAATTACTATAGCAGATTGGGTGGTTTGAACTCTAGTGGGTGTGTTTTTTTCAAGATTAAATTACAGGTATTGGGGAGCGGGTGGGATATGGGGCAGGGAGGGGAGCGGAGTGAGCCCAAGTGTAGTGATGGTGAACGGACCGGGATGAACCAAGATCCAAGCAAAGGCAAGCATGTGTTTAAGAAAAACAATCAGAATTGACCAAGAACTGCTGTGAAGCTGTAAGTCATTTCTTAACCATTTATCAGGTGGAAAACAGCATCACCTTGTATCTGTAGGCTACTGTGCTCTCAGTTAAATTAAACACACACAGTATTTGATCAGTTATGGATACTATTTGCTAACAGAAGGGAATAAAAGAGAAATGGATGATGAGTGTGTGTGTGTGTGTGTGTGTGGGGGGGGGGCTGCTTACAAACCAAAGCAGAGTGCTCTCCAGGGAATAATGAATATTAGTTCAAACAGGTAGACACATACACAAAGTTAACTTTAGCTGTTTGTGTCTGCAGACAGTTTAGACCCAGACTGAGCTTTTCATATAACAATGTGTCCACCGGTTGGGTTAAAGATAAAGGTGTTATTGCAGATGATTACTTTGAGTGGTGTTAGGTCTAGAAAAGAACAGTACAGAGAGGAGTAAGCACTTTTGAGATGGTAAAGATACATTATAAAGACTACAAAACAAACTGTGCAAATAGCTACTACATACAGGCAAACATGTCTTGAATCAGCTACTAGTATATGCGGATACTGAGCCAATTGGATAACACATTAGTAAGAAGGGACCTCAGCTGACAGGTATGCAGTCACAGATAAAACTATAGTTATCAGCACTATGTCTGGGTCTGTAATGTGATTCTATGCACCACTTACACCACAATTATATAGATATAATTAGACACCAGTATGAGCTGTCTATGTACAACACATATACAGGAATACTATTAGTTGACAAGGTGCAACTATGCAAATAGCACATACTAATATACTAAACAACTTGGTGCAGACAAACACATGCTAGCATACCATAGTAACCTCCAGTAAAATAATAATCCAGCATAAATAATATTAGATGTATGTGGAACACAATTCAACATAAATAAGCATATACAGTTGTAAAACACTTACTGGAGAGACACTGAGCTCTTCATGGGGCCTGTAGCAGGGTGGTTGTAGTTTTTAAAATGGTGCCTGCCACAGGTAATATTTATTAAGTTTGGGATTGGCTTAAGGTAATAAACAGAGAAGGGGGAGGGGAAACAAGAGTGTGGGCTGGCAGTTCTTGTTAATGCTGACAAAGCAAACATCAGCACATTAATATGCATGCACCAATCAATAACCTTGGTGTATGCAAAATTAAAATACAAACAAGAAAAAAGCATAACTACCTGCAGGGGGCAAGCACCCCTACTATTTATATATACTAACTCCAAGATTGCACAATATCAAGGAGAAGGAATATTTCCTAACCCTGAGCATTGTGCTGTCTTGGACACCTCTTGACCATTTTCTTAGTTAATCAAATATAGTTCAAAATGTTGAGAGATCAAAATGTAGATGCTTAATACAGACAGAAAACACCTAAACCCTCAATATATTAATAACCAAAGACAGGCAAACTCAATACTGTGCTCAATTTACACTAAAAATACATTAAAATGAAGCAAGAAAAAAACCTCTAAACTATACCAGTACCGCAGGCTGTGGTTTGTCTTGATAGTGACAGTATTACAGAAATGGATCTTCTATGGTAAGTTTCAGGGTTAGGCTTAAGACACATTAGTAAAGTGATGAAGGGGGGGGGGTCAAAGCATATACTTAACGTTATATAGCATGGCAACTCCTACACAACATATCAAATTAAGCGCACTTCTAGCTACTTTTGTCTTCTTTTTCTTTTTTCTCATTGAATACTTTTGTTTACTTGCATAGTTCTAGCATCCAAGAAGTGAGTTGAAATAATTTAAAACATTTTTTTACTGTTTTCCTTTGGGAACATTTTGTATGCATGTTGGAAGGTGGAAGTTGTTCCATTTATATTCTACTGGATGACTGCCATTTTTTCACTTAGTGATCTTGCGAATCTGATGGCTACAGCTTTTATTTTTAATGGTTGCAGCAACAGGGATTTTTGTTGTTTGGATTTTGTTTTGTAGATAGAATCTGTCCTGTGTGCAGTGATCAATTTATTATGGACATGCTGACTGCTCTGTTAAGTCAGTGTGTGTGCATTCTTGAATACCAATTCATTTTTATTGTGTAATTCCTCACATTACACAAGCGTGAGCGCTCAGACACTCATATAACAGATTTGTAATTGCATTTGAAAAAGATGAATTTCAAAAAATGACCAATAGGTCTGAGAGGAAAAAACTGTTTCATCATTGCAGCTGCAGATAGCAAACACAAACTTCAGAAACAGAATTGCAGTAAAGCAATTTCATATTATAAGAGTTCAAGCAGAATCTCAGGAACTCATCATTAATTAAGAACACCAACCAAGATGACACAATAAACAATTGAAACCAATTATCATGTATCAGATAAACACATAGTAACAAGGCAAAAGGTGCCTTGAAATTTAACATTGTCTAGTCCTAGTCTCCAGGTATGCACCCAACCAGGCATATCGAACAACCACAAAAAATCGCTGTGGAAGTCCAATAAAGGGAGAGTACTAGCAAAGAATATAGTTTATTGAGCAATTCCTGCACAAATACACCCAAATACACAAACATTGTAAGTCTTGCTAATACGTTTTTGTTTCCCACTTCATCAGATGTAAAAAGCAAAGAAATTACAAAGGACTGAATTTATACCAAATTTAAACTAGTGGCTTGAAAAAAGAACCAATCAAATCCTACAATCAATTAATCCCTTCAAAACATGAATATGCATGTATAACTCATGAATATGCAAATTTTAAATTACTAAAATTTCTTTAATACATGTTTGAAAGTCTAAAAACAATCTGTTTTGAACTAATAAAAACTAAAATGATTCTTTACAAAAAATCCAACATACACATTAGTTAAAATAACAGGAAACAACCGTTCTATTAGAATTAACCTGATAAAGGAGGTGGAACTATTTTGATGGATAGTATTATTTATGAGACCAAAGTTAAAGAACAATTAGATGATGTTAGCAAATATTCTAGAGCTTCCATTAACGAAGTTAATATAGCTCATTCTAAAATTCACATGATTTTAAATGATTTATTGTTGGAAGATTCTATTAGTTTGGATACTTTCAATTTATTATACAATAAAAATCCTAGAGTTTCTTCTGTGTTCGGGATTCCAAAGGTCCATAAAAATTTTATGGATCCTCCTCTTCATTTAATTGTTTCATCTGAAGGTTCTATTACGGCCCCTTTGGACAAGTTTGTAGATGTAAAGTTAAAAGATTTGTCTTTGTTGGGTCCTGCTGTACTTAAGGATTCCTGGGATTTTCTTAGACAGTTGAAACTGGATCTCTATAAAGAGAATTTAATATTTCTTACTTTAGATATAGTGGATTTATTTGGGAGTATTCCTCACGATATTGGGCTTCAATGGTTGGAACAAGCAATGATTTCCGGTGGTCAATTTTCTAATAATGATTTTAATACCAGTTTACTGTTAATGGAGCTTGTTTTAAACAACAATTATATGTTTTTTGAAGGTGAATTTTACAAACAAATCAAGGGAGTGGCTATGGGGGCCAAATGTGCCTCCACTTATGCTAACATCATTTTAACCTGGTGGGAGAACACATATGTGTTGAATAGTGAATTCAAAAGTTGTTGGTTCCTTTACAAGCGTTTTTTGGATGACATTGTTATTTTTTTGACGGATACTACGGATAGGTTTTATGATTTTTTTGGAATACTTAAAAAGTACATCACATTTTTTGCAATTTACACACAATTTAAACTTGCATGAGCTTATTTATTTGGACGTATATATTACATTGGACCAGGTTACGTTTGTCTCAAAGGTATACAGAAAAAATACTTTTTCAAATTCATACTTACATTTTACTAGCGGTCATCCTTTTTTTCAAAAAAATAATTTATTAAAAGGACAACTTGTCAGAATTAGTCGTATGACATCTACTGACAAAGATTTTTATAATGAGTGTGAGTTTGTGTGTCAAATGTTTCTAGAGAGAGGTTATCCTATCCTAGTTATTGAGCAAGTTACAACAGAGGTAAAAAATGGTAGATCAGGTAGATTTGCACCTATTTTGGGAATGGATGCTCTCTTGGGGAACCCCTCTAGTCAGTCCAATCTTTTTAGTGAATGTAAGTCAGCTTATGTTTTGGATTTTAATGGAGATGCAGGTATTATCAGGAACATTATTAGTAAAGAGTGGGAAAAATTTAAGGAAATTTCTGATTTGTGCCCCCTCTTTAGGAATACATTAACTTTTATCTATAGAAAAGAAAGGAATTTAAAAAATCTTTTTGAATATGGTTGTTCTTCTACAAAACAAGTTAATAACAAAAGGACAGGGACCTTTAAATGTGGTGCATGTTTTCGGTGCCCCTATCTTATTAACTCATCTTCCTTGGTAATAAGTAGTAGGGACATAACTATTACTAGTAAATGTTTTGCCAATTGTAATACGGGTGGAATTGTGTACCTTGCTTCGTGCAGGATTTAAAGTTCATTTTACATTGGCAAGACAGAAAGAAAATTAAAAACACGCATTTATGAACATATGTATGAAATAAGTAAATCAAATTCTAATAATGCTTTATTTAGACATATGTCCATCTGTCCACAAGCTTCATTTTTGTTTTTTGTTTTAGAGGTAGTTCCTAAAGAAATTAGAGGGGGCATGTGGGAAACAAAACTTGAATATCGTGAGCTTTATTGGCAAATTGTCTTAGAAGCCACGAAATTCCCCGGTTTAAATGACATGTTGTCTATTCTTCCAGTTTTAAAAATAAGATCAGCCAAGTTGTAATTGGCATTTTAGTCCATTAGAGGGCATTTATTTATTTATTGTGAAGCTCATTTGATTGTAACATATTATGATTTATTAAGTTTTTATATGAATATATTTAGTGTATTTTAACTAATGTGTATGTTGGATTTTTTGTAAAAATCATTTTAGTTTTTATTAGTTCAAAACAGATTGTTTTTAGACTTTCAAACGTATTAAAGAAGTTTTAGTAATTTAAAATTTGCATATTCATGAGTTAGACATGCATATTCATGTTTTGAAGGGATTAATTGATTGTAGGATTTGACTGGTTCTTTTTTCAAGCCACTAGTTTAAATTTGGTATAAATTCAGTCCTTTGTAAATTCTTTGCTTTTTACATATGACGAAGTGAGAAACGAAAACGTATTAGCAAGACTTACAATGTTAGTGTATTTGGATGTATTTGTGCAGGAATTGCTCAATAAACTATATTCTTCACTAGTACTCTCCCTTTTGGACTTCCACAGTGATTTTTTGTGGTTTCTAGCTTTGTTTTTTGCTGTCATCTCCTTTTTTTGGTTTTTGTTCAATTCTGAGGCATATCTAATAACTGGAATGTCCACAGAGGTTCTTCACTAAAAGAATACAGCTCATAAGTAAAATGTCCTACGCAGACAGCCTCAAGGTCCTATCCCTGTATTCTATCTCCTAAAGGCTTTTGAGAGGAGATCTATGGCTGGCATACAGGGCATTGTCAGACCCCACACTGATGGACCTCCTGCATATCTACAAAACAAATGGCACCAGAATTACCCACTCTAAAGACTTAAACCTTGCTTGTGATATAAATAGGACCTGCTGGAGAGATAGATATGTCTCTCAGACACTAACCCATCTATGGAACAGACTCCCCATCCATGTGAAGCAGAGTTCCTCCCTAACCCAATTCAAGTGCAACTTGAACAATTGGATGGGAAACCGGAAAGTCATCTCTGGTTTGGCACCTATGTCTCTAATGGACACAGATAACCTGTAAGCAAGGGTGCCCGCAGGCAGGTGCAAGGGGGTGCACTTACACCCCCCTGGAATCGGCTGACTAGTTTTAAAAAAAGGTTTTTTTTTTTTTTTTTTTTTTTTGGGCGCGTTCTTCTTTAAGAAAAAGAAGTCCAGTCGCGGGTGTGCTGACATCATCGCTCATCGCGCAGTGCACATATTTTCAAGTTTGCGAGCGGGAACTGACACGGACGGTTTCGGGTTCGCAAGCGGGAACTGAGACGGACTTCACTGAAGATGGAGGCGGGACACAGATGGTTTTGGGTTCGCAAGCGCGATGGACGGATACTTAGGAGCGAGCGGAAACTGAAACGGACGGAAGATGGGACACTTTCAGAGTGAGTAGTTGGACGAAAGATGGGACTGTGTGTGTGTGTTTGTGTGTGTGTGTGTGTGTGTGTGTGTGTGTGTGTGTGTGTGTGTGTGTGTGTGTGCGTGTGTTCATGTGACTTAAAATGTTGTCAACTTTAAACTCCAGTGGAGGCAATCAGGCAGAGATATTTCACAACACAGGCTTGTTTTTAGAGATGAAATGATAACAATTGACTTTGGCTTTGCACATTGTATTATTTATATAGAACATTAGATATATCAGATCATAGGACCTTAGGTGATTACTAGACTAATTGCCCCAGTGCCCTTACAAGCCTAGCCAAGTTAACCATGTTCCTAACGGTGTCTGGTTCAATCAGACACAAAAATCAGCACCTAATTGCTCCTGTTCTCAACATTTAGTTCTTACTCCTGCAATTTTATTCTCTGAAGTTGTAGTCCTCCACAATCATCCCAGCAATCAGGCTTTAGGTTACAACTTATAGCTGCAAGCCTCAGCTATGCTTCACTTCAGATGTACACAGACTCCTTTCTTGATCTTTCTTCTAACCACATCAAGCATGAGCTTTAAGTGGACTGTTCAATGCCAGAATCAGAAATCTTCAGGCATAACCTATAGTGTAACCCATGGTGATCCTTCCACTTGAGCAGGTCACTTTCTGATTTCCTGTTGCTAGGTTACAGCCTGTTTTATAACACAGATAGGCAATTCATGTTTCACTACTATATCTGATACAGCTTATTACCTCACTAATTATTCTGAGCATTTTAAATATATCAGTTACAGTTTATAAGCACTAAGTTCATGACATTTCACAACTCCATTGAAAAGATGTCACATTTACTTCCTTCCCAGCATAAAATCATTGTTTTTGGACTTACAGAGATTAGCTGAAAGATCAAGACAATTAGTCAGTGGTCTCAAAAACCATTCAGGGTCTAGGAGTTATAGTTTATTGGAAGGCTTGTAAGGATGAATGCCCAGCAGCATTACTTGGTGTTTCAATCCTGCTGTTTTTGCTGGAATTGCAACAGGGCATGAAATAACACTAAGTTACATTGTCTAGTTAATTGGTAGCAATTCAGGGAATAGAAGGTCCCTTTTTATAGATGAACACTTTTCCTCGGCATTGTTTAAGTTGTTTTAAAAATTAATTGCTTTTATTAACAATGTATAAACAGTTAAGAACAAATTTGTCAGCTTTATAACTTTACTATCATGATGCATTCTGATAACCACTGAAAAATGTTAAATGCAACTTATAAATCAAAGACAACATACCTGAGTCTTATAAACATGGCTCAATTTAACACGTTCCATAGTTTTCAACAAAACTAGATCCCACCTTCATAAATATTAATTTCCACATGCAACCCTGGTGATTTATACAACAGTAAGATTCTCTCTACAAGACTTTGTAAAATAGGCTGGACAGACATCTAAGGTGATGTTACCAGCTGTTCCCACTTTTGCTCTAGACACCTTTTCACTACACTACCTGTTATCCACATTGTCCTCCTATTTGCTTTATTTCTGTCATCTGTGCCATTATTAATACCAAAATGTCAAAAGTTTAAGCACTTTTTGTGCAGCCCACAAAATATCACACAAGACTCCCATGAACTTCTTCCAGTATACGTGTTCTCTTTCACACTCCTAAAACATGTGCAAAATAACCTTTGCCTCTCTACCATATCCCAGCAAAGACTTATTTGAAGTTTTCCCTCTCCAAATAATTTTCCAGTGTATGATGCCACCTGTATACTATTCTAAGCTGCTGTCACACACTTTGTACCAGCTACCCAGTATTGCGGCTCCTTTCCAAACCAAACTTGTGCTCACCCTTTTTGACTTAGCATCATGTCCTCTTTCTAGTCCCAGCTCTTCTCTACATTTGTAAATAATGCTCCATCCCTCTTACCTCACATCTCCTTCTATACCAGTCTTTCCCTTCTTCTCTCACACCTGTTGATTAATTGCCTCTGATTATTCTTGTCCAGTCTCTTCCTTTATATACCATGTCACTGCTCCAATACACACATTCTCTACTCTCCATATACTCCTCTAAGCTTCTGAAGTGCCTTCTCCTAGACCTTATTCTTTGTTTTTCACAGCTAGTCCTAGATAAATGGTGTAAACTGCTTCCTTAGTTATGCATCTTTTCTCCCTTCATTTTTGTCTTAGCCTAACCATGAGTATGTTATCCATGATGGGGTCCAGACCTGACATTTTTCCAAAGGACTGAAATGTTTCTAGTCCCTTCTCTATAACGAGCTCTACACTGCTACTCATTAAAATGTAGTTATCAGCAAACATCAGCAAATATCAAGAATGCACCCTCTCCTTCTGCTGTCCTGTGTTTGTCAGGTAAAAACTGTCTGATCTTAAAGACTTACTCCTCCATCACTGATATAAAAAAAGACCTAGGGACAGCGGGCATTATGGCCTCATTCCTCTTTCTATATTCCCTACATCAGACAATTCCCTATTCTCACAATCATGTAGGACTCATATATCACCCATCTTAAGAAATCTTCATGTATCTTTCTTTTCTCAAAGCAAATAGAGAAAATCCAGTTGACTGTATCAAATGTCTTCCTAAAGTGTAACAATACTTACACAACACTAGTGCATTCCAAGCTATATTTTTTCTATAAATTTGGTGGGCCTCCACCAATTACTCATGGTAGACATCCCTTTAATAAAAGTACACTGCCCTTCCTATACTAAACTCAGGAACAGCTTTTTACGCACTATGCTAATACCTTGGCTGTGATTTTTAGATCTAAGTTTATCTATGAGATACACTTGAAATCATTAAATGCTTGTAACTACTGGTCTTCTTTAGGTAACCATAATTCATCATCAGCATCAACCCCCCTTTTTCTCATTTTTCTACATGGGGTCAGGACATTATGTCACTTGTCACCATCTCTCCTTATTCAATGCCACTCTGCTACCTTCTTTGACAGTCAAGCTTGACTTTCAGAGGACTTCTCTCACACAATCCATCCACCTCTTTGCTGGATTCCCCCATTTCCTCTTGCCGCCTTCTTGTCTTTCCCAAGTCTTTTTCACCAGATTGTCATCTGCTTTCCTGCACATGTGCCTAAACCATTGTAATCTGTTTTCTTTGACCGTTTCTGCAAATGGAGCTACTTTGGCTTCTGCTCTTATGTGCTAATTCCTTCACCTTCAGGTGCTACATGGTGGTGGTAGAGAATAAGGCTTGAACCCTGTAACTTGGGCCCAAGTAGCAAGAGCCTGAATTCCCTACCCACCACCATTTGTAAAAATGTTGCAGGTTTTTCCCTCATACTTTTTCTGTTCCTCATAAAATCTGTGGTTTCTGTATTTGTGTCCTTGCAAAGCCAGTGGTAGCATTGTTGCCTGACAGCTACATGTTCTCTGGTTTGATTCTTGGCTGGGGTGCCTTACCTTCTGTGTGGAATCTGTATGCCCTCCCTGTTTCTGTTTCCTCCCATCTTACAAAAACATGTCTGTCTGGAGTGTTTCTCCCTGGGCCTCTGCTAAAAATTTGCTTTTTTTCCAAGTCAGACTTTCCTGGTTAACAAATGTTAAAAAAATGACACTCATTTGAATATCAGACTTCATATTCTTCAGAAAGTGCATGGTAACAAAAGCTTTTATTCTAGCAATTTTCTAAGTATACAAGATGGATATTTGAAATGTATCCCTATCTTTGGGACTGTACCCCCCCCCCCCATTATTGGCTTCATCCAGGTTTTGTGCTAAGGTTGAGAGCTATGGTAAGAACTGAATTCACTGAATATGTTTGGGGGCTATATTCCCCCATTACTGGCTTTGTCCGGGTGTTTTTTACTAAGAGGTTGAGAGCTATGGTGAGAACTGAATTCACTGAATGTTTGGGGGCTGTATTCACCCATTATTGGCTTTGTTCAGGTATTTTGTGCTAAGAGGTTGACAGCTGTGCTATGGTGAGAACTGAATTCACTAAATGGTAGCCATTTAAGTTTCAGTCTTCCTCTTTCACAAAACAGCTGATTTGGCATAGTGGTATGTTGCTCTGACTGTTTTGCACAGGGTCCCCTGGGTTCAAGACGTGGCAGTGAAATGTATGGTGGTAACGCAGGATTTTATTCTAGCAACTTTCCAACATTAAACAAGCAATGTTTAAAATGTGTCCCTGGTTTTTGGCCTTTTGTCCCCCCCCAATAAATTTTGGCTTTTTCCAGATTTCTTGTGCTGCAAAGTTCAGAGACACAGCTGAGTGTCGAGTAGATTTTACAAGGAGCTGAGAGCTGCAGGGGAGCAAAAGTTTAGTGCTGCTTATGTTTAGTCTGCTTGCATTGTTAATAGCACAACAGATAGTGTACTTGCTTTTGATGCTGAAGGCTGTGGGTTCTACTCCCACAGTAGGTAGATGCATTGCTGATACTGTACTGTGTTGTAAAGGGGGTGGATGCTGCAGTCCTTTTGGCAAAGATACCTAGTAACTATGAACCTGTTATCAGTTTGCTATCCAGTCCCTATTGCGGTATTACTAGCTTATCATTTTTTGTTGCATGCAACAAAGGCAATTTATTCTTCAAGGGTAATAGGCACTTTATTTGTAGATTAAACAATGACATATAAAGTTGTTTGCTAGTAGCAAGCCAGCAACCTCTTTATTAGTTACAAATTTCTTTAATGTGGATTTTACTACTTCAGAGATTGTGCATATTTTTTACTGATACTGGTGGACTATAGAAGGTTGAGTAGACTTTTTATGATGGAAATGTTCTGAATTGGGCAGTTTTGTCATTGGTGTATGCATTTTGTTTCATTGTTTACTGGAAAAATGTTCAAAACAATAAATTTAAAATGCCCTCTAACAACTGTACTGTATTGTACAAGGAATATAATGTAATACAGTCAGGAAGGTGTATCAAAGAGCATGTGTATGTTATGTTCGAGGGGCCTATGATTTTGAAGACAGCCCAGAGTTAATATTTATCTGCCACTGGCAAAATGTATTTTCTTTGAATGTGGGTTTCAATGCTGTTTCAATGCATGTGGGTTTCAAGGGCAGAGAATATTTAACGTTGAGTCTATTTTCATTGTGAGACTGCATTGCTTTGTTTAACAGATATGTATTAGGGTTTGTGCTGTAAAATGCAAAATAAAACTTTCAAATGAAATCTAAATCATCGCAGAAGTAAAGCAGTATGCACATTACAGTGTTTATGGTAAATGGGGCAAAATAACCAAGGAATGGGACATTGGAATGGCTGCAGGGGGGAGGCTCCATTCGACCATGATTTTGTGAGGGTGGGGTAGCAAACTCAGACAGCCCCGGTTGAATTATACCTCTCAGTTGTCCATATCTTTGCAGAATTAATAGATATTTGCTTCTTATTTTTGGTTTGTTCCTCATAAAAGTTGTGGTTTTCTAGCAAATCATTTAGGAATGAAGTCACTAAATGACAGACATTGAGTTTCAGATGTCATAACCTTCAGAAAAATGCATGCTAATGCAAGACTGTCTTAAGTTTATACAAGAGCAATTTTTAGTAGTGTTTGTATGTTCCCCCAATATATTTGGCCTTGTCCAGATTTCCTGCATTAAGAGGTTGAGAGGTACGTGCAAATCACTTTGTAGATTAGGAATATCCAAACCTCTCAATTGTCCCCAATTTTGGCTCAAAATGTTGCTCTCCCCTAATAATCCCTCCTCCAAAATGGCAATTTTGGAAGAAAATGTGGAGGGTTTACAATTATATATAACTGTAATGATCAGAGTTTTAGATTACTTTTATTTCAGAAATGCATGTAGATGCTCTTATTTTGTTAGCTGCTCAAGTTAACAATGTTAATATTAAAAAGGTGTCCCTTTTTTGAAAGGTTCCCAGCTGTATTGTGTGGCAACTTTATATTTTTGCATCACATTTTGGTCCGTTTTTCATAAAATTGTGGTTTTCTGGCAAATTAGTGGCAAGTCATTAAAGATTGAAGTTAGAAAATAATGGCAGACATTTGAGTTTCAGATTTTATACCCTTCAGAAAATTCATACTAATGCAAGATCTACTACTGTTCTATTATCTAAGTTAATAAGAGCAATATTTAAAAATTGGCCTTATTTTTGGGCCTGTGTCCACTTCTAGTTCTATGTATGGTTTTGCCCAGATTTCTTGCTCTGAAGTTGAGAGGTATGAGTGTCAGAGCCATCACTGTCAGCCAGAGACATTTCAAATTATGACATACTTATTGCACCCCACTCCCCATTGTAGTGGCTCTGGATGTGTCCAAGGAAGACAAGGAGCAGTTATGCAGTGTAAGTGTGCAGAGTATTCCCCCATCCAAGGTAGATCACAAATACGACCGTGGCTTTTCATCTGTCCTTGATTTTGCAGAATGTTCTGGTTTTCTATCAGATTTTTATACTGTTGATTTATGCTTCTTATTATTCAGGAACTGCATGCTGTCACAGTACCCTGTTGCTCTGTTTAAGTAGCCATGGTTTAATGAACATCAGGTAAGCTTGTAGGAGATTATAAGATGCAAGTAAGCTTTAGTAAGCATACTGTTAAAGAATTACCAGCATTGAAAGCCTTTTCGTTGTTGCCATGCAGAGAATATTTACATAACTAGATAATGTATAAGCCTTGGATATTGAAATGCATATGACAGTATTTGTAATAAAAGGACAGGATTACAGTATTTTCAGAAGCTCATTACATTTTATTGGAGACCAGTGTCTTATAGCAGTGTCTGTGTGTTAGTACACTTGTAGTTGGGTGGCTTTAATGGTATATGGTAAATAAGCGTTGCTACCTTACTTAAAAGCCAAGCCCTGCAACAACTAGGTAAGCTCCACACTGAAGTCAAAACACAATAGCTCTGGTGGGTAAATGTACTCTGTAGTAATCAAAAAAGGCAAATGTTTGAAATAACTACAGCTTATGTGCAAACACAATAGGTAGTGATGAAACAATGCTCTGCTAAAAATGCTTTAATGCTCCACATTGCTGAGCTGCAGATCAGTTATTATCACTGGCTACCAGGATTTCACCCACTTCAGATCAAGCACGGTGCCGTTCAGTGCAACCTTCCCACAACTAATTCAATTTTGACCAGAATTATTTGGTGTGTGTGAGTGTATAAGAGTAGCATACCCCTCAGCTGTCCAGATTTTTGCAGAATGTCCAGATTTTTGCCCCATATTCCTCCTAAAAAGGATTGAAGTTGCTAAATAATGAGAGACATTTCAGTTTTAGACGTCATATAATTTAGAAAAATGCATACTAACACAAATACTGTTATTCTTGCAATTTTCTAAGTTTATGAGAGCCATATTTATAATCTGTCCCTATTTATTTTAGGCTTTGTCCAGATTTCTTGCACTAAGGTTGAGGCCTTGAGGGGTGTGGTATGTTTGTGTGTGTGAGAGAGAGAGAGAGAGAGACAGTGAAATGCCCAAGTTAGAGTTAGCAGGTGGAATTTATTTTCAAGTGCATTTTCAAGGAACTGTGAGGTTTAAGGGAAGTGAAGTTTACTGCTGCTCATGCCAAGTCTATTTACAATGTGCAACTGTTTTGTTTAGCAAATGGTATCTCTATTGTGGTATAAAGTTTTAAAGCTATGTTAGTAGTATCACAAGTAGAATACTTGCATCTTAATATAGAGGCTTGAGGTTTTATTCCTACAGCATGTACATTTGTATGCTGCAGTCCTGAGGATGTCCTCCTTTGGATGAGATGCCTAATAACTATGAACCTGTTTTTCAGCTTGCCATCCATTTTCTATTGTAATATACCAGCTTACCATTTTTTTTTAATTTAACGTAGGCAATTTATTCTTTGGCGGCAGCAGGCACTGAATTTGTAGATTAAACACTGAAATATACAGTTGTTTTCTAGCAACAACCTCTTCATTAGTTTCAGATATCTTTAATGTGGAATTATTTAAATTACTTTTACTTCGGCAGAGATTGTGTGTATTGACTGATATTGGTGGATTGTAATGAGTGGCCTTTTATGGTTGAAGTGTTCTGAATTGGGCAGTTTGTCATTATTGGTTTGTATGTTTTGTTTCATTGCTTACTGGAAAAATGTTCAAAACTATAAATTTAAAACACACTCAAGTGTTGCTGTATAATGCAAGGGATATAATTCAATTATATATTATAATTAATACAATCAGGTAAATCAAATAACTTTTGCATGGCCCTAACAGTGTGCAAGGAGCCTATTGCTTGAAAACAGTTCAAAGGTAAATAACCTGCCACTGGCCAGATGCATTTTCTTTGAATGTGGGTTTCAATGCTGTTTCATTGAATGTGAGTTTCAAAAGTAGAGAAGCTTTAATGCCAAGTCTGTTTTTGTTGTAAGACTATTGCTTTGTTTAGGTTTAGTAAATGTCTATCAGTGTTTGGGCGATAATGTTTGAAATAAAAGTTGTAAATTAAATCCAACTGCCTGTAATCATTGTAGAACTAAAGCATAAAACAGTATGCACACAGAGATTTGAACAGTGTCTATGGCAAATGGGGAGAAATAGCCAAGTAATGGGACTCAGGAATGGCTGTGTGGACGGGGCTTGGGGTGGGTGGACTTGGGCGGGGCTGTGTTGGCAGGGGGCGGGGAGATCTATGTGGGTGGGGCTCTGGGTTTGCACCCCCCCTGCAAAAATCCTGCGGGCTCCCTTGCCTGTAAATGGTTTGTCTCCCAGGCCCATGCTTACACTTATCAAGTATCAGAACTTGTCAGAGATTTGGGATGCATGGCTAGGCTTAAAAAGGTCTTTGTGGTCATTAAACTAGTAAACACCTATGAACCTGTGGTTTAAATATTTTCCTTTATACCACTGTTGAGAACAGCTTATACCAACTTGCTCTGATCACCTCAGCTTAAGTCACAGTTCCTCCAATCATAATTGCTTGCAATGGTACTTGCTTATACCATATTGGTAACTTCCTAAGACTGTACTACTCATGTGATAGTGAGTTGTGCGTGGTTCTAGAGTGGTAAACCTCTAAAAAGGAATAAGAGAGGTGTTTATTGCCTGTCACAGATCACTACTCTGAAATACAATAAATTTGCAATGAGAATAATGAACTAAGTAGATGGAAAGGCAACGTTCCCTACATAGTGTGTGTAGAGGAAGGGGGCTGGACCCCCTGTAAAAATGTTTTGGTGCCACATTTGCTTATAAATAATACACTTGGTTGCATATTTCTGAGAAGCTGTTTTCTCCAGCTGCCATTTATGTTACAGGAGTCTCGCCTGGTCTTGTACGTGCCATTTATTGTATTGCTGTTTTGACTTACTTCACCTGACAGATGGCAAACTAACACACAGACAGAGCCCAGCAAATTAAGACTGGGATTACTCTCTTCCAAGACACTCATCAGCAGTGGTATTCCCCCATGGGTACTGAGTTTTTTTCTTTTTTGTCATTTACTTCCCTGATGTCAAAGTTGATGTCCAGGGCCTTTGCTGATGATTGCAATCTTAACCCCCCCAGCGACACCAGCATTCTCCAAGAAAAAAAAAAAGTTATTAGATACAAAGGCAAAATTCTTGATAACGAGATTCTGTTTGACCACCACATATCTATGGCCACTAGAAAATCCTGCTATATATTTCACATGATTATCAAGAGCATATTTTAAGGGTCTAAGTAAGCATGTTATCATACCTCTCTACTCCTCCCCCCTCATTAGACCTACACTGATTATAATGCTCTCCACCATATGTACTTGTCCAGACACATTATCCAAGTGGAAAGGCTCCAACATTTCTTCTCAAAGAAATTCATGTTTCTGAGTTCCATTACCTATGCAGAACACCTTAAAGCCCTTTCTTCTTCTCTGTCTCACACAAACTCCTTAGTCATAAACTCAACTAGCATACAATGTATCAAAATGAACCTGTTTTGAGTGACCATGTTCATGTTTGCAAAATAGGCAACACCATAAACAACCGAACAACAGACCTCAACCTTCACTGGAATATAAGCAATAGCTGCTGGAGTGACACATATCTCACACAGAGAATTCTTTTAATTTGGAACAGACCTTCCCCTTGGATTTTAAACAAAGTTGCTCTGTTATCATCTGTCAACACAACCTAGATAAATGGATGTGTAACTGCAAATCCAATCCTAATGTCATCTCACAAGGGGGATTGGAAGTAAATGGAACTACAGTGGCTATAGGTGATAAATGATCTACCCAATATACTGCCAAAGTACAACCTAGAAATCTATGAATTAGTGTGATGAAGGCTGTGATGACATGAGAAGTAGTGGTTCCAGGAAAAACACTGATATGGTTAGCTGTGGATCAATTTATGTTGATTTTGTTAAAGAAATGCATGAATTTAATTTAGAAAATGAAAGATGGGAAAATAAACATTTAATTAATTATTACTAAAAATATGTGCAAAAGAACTTGCAGGCCTTGGTGGAAACAATTTGACTTTTTTTAGATTAAACTGATGAATATTATTGGAAAAGCAAAATGCTAAGCAGATAATTATTTAGGATGTGACACCAAAAAGTGGTGATTCTGATGTGCAAAGAAATGGTTAGAATAGGTTTATGTACAACTGCGACATTGAACAATCCACACATTGTGGAGGGCCGTGACAAATGAGAAAGTGTGCAAAGGATATGGGCTAGAAATTTAAGAGGACTAGATGAGATTACATACAAGTAAATAGTCAGACTATTAAATGTATTTTTTTAATAATGTACACAGGTGACTGGTATGTAACTACTAGCCTGTAATGCTTCAGAATAACTTTTTAAAGAATATTGTAAGAATACAAATGTAAGACAAAAGTTGCAAAAAAATTTAGGATACATAAAGCTTGAACCAAAGTAAAATACACTAAAACATGTAACTGTTACCCGTGAAGATAAGGTCAGAACTGTTCTTTACTGAAAATCTCTTTTATTGTGTATGCATTTATAACCATACTTCATAATATTGTAGGAGCACTGATCTACCATGTACTGTTGCAACTCTTGATACAGGCAAATAGCAAAGTCAAAGCAAAATACCTGGTGTGTGAATAAATTAGCAAATACAGCACAGGTGACTTAACAACAAAAATCTATTAGTATAATTAGTGATACATATATCCAAGAAGTACTTTGCATTGCAGTCAATAATGAAAAACAGCAGCATTAGGTTTGTTGCAGTACTTGAAGATGAATGTATGGGATACATTAACTCCTTATATTAAAAAGAAGGGCTGGTCTTCAAATAATAATTTTTGCAATTTTGTTTTAGCACCTTGTGCCAGTACGGACCAGAGTGTCCTGTTCTGTTCTGTGTGCATTCTATTTCCTTACTTTAAAATTGTTTATGAAAGAGACACATATCTTATTGTCTCAAATGCCACATTTCTTTGCATTTTATTTATTTAAGGGAAGAACATGATTACAAATTTTTACAGCCTGTAAACTGTAATGAAATGTGCATGCTGTAATACTTCAGTGCAAAATCCTATCTTGAACACCCTATATATATATATATATATATATATATATATATATATATATATATATATATATATATATTTTTTTTTTATATATAGTAACATGTCTGTAGGACTTATCGATAAGAAGAAAGTTGACAACAAAAGGCAGACATATGCAAAAGGCTGACAGTTGTGCAAGACTGACAATCTCTGGGTGAAGCAATATTCCATTTCTCTAGGGATTGTGTAATCGTGGAGTTAGTATATATATAATTAGCGTGGGGTTTGGGGGGGGGGGCAAAAGGGGGCTTACCCAGTACAAAAGGCAAAGCTATTTTGTCTTTTGTTAGTTGCATATGGAGAAGATTTTATTCAAGTCAGCATAGTTTAATATCGGCATTTCCGATGCTGACCTTTTGTGGTCGACTTTCTTGTAGTCGGTATTGTGGTGTGCTGACCAAGATAAGTAGATCTATATATATATATATATATATATATGTATATATATATATATATATATATATATATATATATAGATATATATATATATATATATATATATATATATATATATATATGTGTATATATATATATATATATATATATATATATATATAAAATATAGATTTCATAGTTTTGACATGTGGTCTGTCAGCACATTTGGTATCAGCAACCTGGTTTAAGTAATTAAAAAATATATACTCACTGACAAAGCAATACCAAAGTAAAGCAGACACAGTGAATGAAGTATGTATTTTTTTAAGGAAACAGACAAGTTAAGGAATCATGTCATAAATTTTGATGAAACTAGTGCATGCATATTGCCTGTGTTTGACTTAGAGATATGTCAGGTTTCTAAAGCAATATGTTCTGAAGAATTGCAGCTAAAAGGCATATGTCATTTGTATTAACCTTAACTTTAGATGGTATTCCAAAATCTGAATTAATCTCTAATGAAAACAAGATCTTCCTGCCTTTCACATTCCCTTCAGACATGACAAATTCTGAGGTCCTTTTGGCTAAAGTACTCATTGTGGCTGAATTCACCAGATTTAGACCTAGTGCAGCATTCTGATTCTTCAGTAACTTGCTGAACAAGAAATTAAATTTGCTGAGGTATTTGCTCATAGTGCAAAACTTGTTCAAAATCGACATTGCCTTTATATCTGTCTCATCCATGTAACTAATGCAGTCGCTGGACAGTCTGGCAAAATAAATTATTTAAAGTCAGCTTTAAGATCTAATTTGTAAGATTTCCTGGGAGGGATGTGATGATAAAGGCAGTTAGGCACTTATAATAAACTTAAACCTTCACCAGCAGATAGAGCAGTTTCATGGGTCCAGAAATGTCTGCAGTGAAAGACTAGTGTGATGTACATTTCAGAGAGACATAGATCTGTAAATTTCATAGCAGCTGTTCCAACAAGTAAATACAGCACTTATGGCACCAACATTTTAGATCCATTTGTGACATACTTATTTTAACTTTATACCAACTTCATGGTGTACAGATACTTCTTAACATCAAAGCACTCACAGATGTAACACACCATTAAATACATTAAACAATTTGTTTAATATCGGTACAAAAATAGCTTTATCTATCTCTCCATCTAACTACCTACGTATATATTTATGTCAAGAAGATGCATTTGCAGCAACTTTGCTATTATCAATAATATATTTTGTAGTTCATATTTCCAGTAAACAGAACCCACTGAGTAGAATGTATGTGGAGATCAGGAAACAAGCAATGTTCATAAAAAGAAAACCAGAAAACTGCTGCTTGCAGAGTAGCTCTGAGCCCTAGTCAAGGTCAAAGGCTTTAACCCAATGTAAGCTTAACAGTGTCATAAACTGATAAATATTTTGTAAATTATACATGACCTATCCAGATATTTATTTAATTTTAATTGTAAAGATAATCACTTCTCATGAAGTTCACAATTGGCAGTCTGTTAGTTGCAAATGTACACCTTTATTGAGCTTTAAGTGACTATTGTCCAGCAAACCATTTTGAATAGAGCATTTCCCTTTAAGCTGCAAGTGTTTTTTTGGTTCATTTGGAATGGAAATAACAAAATCTAGAATATACACTTCAATTAGTGAACTTTTTGGTTCCAAAACTGAGAAATTCCATAGATGTTTGTAAATACTGCACACATTTTTCTAATAATATTTAAT